>NC_062536.1:6740129-6742629 GCF_022655615.1 Tachysurus fulvidraco
ACATCTCATGCACTGTAAAAAAACATAACTGTAATTTGCTTCTGCTGGTAATCTGTACCGTTTAATTGAGAAAACCAAGACATTTGCTTTGAGGTAGCTTAACGGATCACGTGATCAGTTATACATGCTACAGAATCAAGTCAGTCTGAACTGATCAGAGGGGAAAAATGGATCGTGCATTTATTCAACAGTCAACAGTATAAAGGAACACGATGTCACTATCTGAAAATTGTGTTAAAATCCACTACTTTACAGATGGTGCTGTTTAGGCCACAAGCAACAAGTAAAAGTAAAAGAACGAGTCTTGTAGCATCAATGCTGTCTGAATAGTGGTTGTGGAATATCTGATGAATTTAATTCTGTTTTAAATGTGATTTAAATCATAGTGTATTTTCTTTCTAGATCATGGCTTCAGTAGGTAACAATAATGCAGGTTTAGTGGAGTACACACACAGGGATGTGCGCACAAGCATGTATTTCACACAAACACGCATAATTACATAAAGAAATACACTCACCTATGTATCCGGATGCATATATACACACACACACCCTCACACCCTCACACACACACACACACACACACACACACACACACACACACACACACACACAGAGAGAGAGGGTGAACAGTACCACATTAAGAGGATTTATTCCCTCTAGCCTTTTTTTTTTTTTTAATTATACAGGTCATGCAGGACGCCGGCAATAGCAGATTATTCTTACTACCTAATATAGCAATTAGACCACTGTGTTTGTGTTTCATATCGTTCTAATTCATTCCAGGTGTAATGTTTAATGCAAGAAGAAACGGTAAGCTGTCACTTTTGTTTTAAGCAGTGACACACTCCTTTTTTCATTCCTGGACCTATTTGTTTTTATCCCCTTTAATCCATGGATTTCCGAGTCCTCGTGTTTGTTCTCACTGCAAGTTGTTCCTCTCCTTTTATTTACGTAAAATTTGCTGTGCTCTCAGTCGTGTCCGCAAGGTCACGTTCACCTTGTGTAGTCAGTGGTCTTGGTGAATAATGCAGAATGGAGCTGCTCTGTTTTATTCAGCTGCAGAATTCTCACTGTGAGTTAAACCGTGTTGAGAATATGTGTGTGTGTGTGTGTATATGTGGAAATATATAGCTCTTTCTTATAAGTTATATAGAACTTCCTTTGACTTTGTCAGTTTGAGTCTTTAAGAAACTGCTGATCTCTGAGATTTTGTCTAGAGTTTATGCAGAACGCTGAGGGGAAAAAAAAAGAGGTCCGCTGAGAGCATTTCTGCTGATGAACTGACTGGTTTAAGGTGACGGGAATGACGGAGAGACTCGACTAACCTCTCTGTGTAACCATGGTGACCAGAAAAGCATCTCAGAACAAACACTGTTAACCTTTGATGTGAGCGTGATGACAGCAGCGGAAGAAGCAGTCCGACTTTGCTTATTTGTTAGCATCTTTGTTTATTACAGACGTTTAACTAAGCGGTGATGACGTGAGGCAGCAGGAGAATTCTGTGACTATGAGAATGTACTGTGTCTTTCTGATTGTTTCCTACTGGCCATCATGTTTAAACTGACAGCATTTAAGTTCATACGTGTATACCGAATAAAAATGTTATTTTGTAAAAAAAAAAAAGAAAAAATCCAAAAGAGAATTTTCTTTTTGGATATTAATCTAACTTGCCTGCAGCTAATGAATAAAGGAAAACTACGGTCCAGATGTTTGCCTCTCCTGGTGGTCGGTCAATCTCAGGTTTATACGAAGGGCTCCTTCAACCCTGCAAGTTAACAAATGTTTTGTCGTTTTTCAGTTAAGGCTTCTGCTTCACGCAAACTGAAATACTGCAGCACGACACTGATGCTCCCTCCGTGCTCTTGTTCTTTACTACACAGCAGACCGCTGCGCACTGAGTACTGTAGAAAGAGAAGAGGGCAGTAGTAGGGGGCTGGAGTGGTCGTGCTGGTGTTCACCCTCGCTACACTGCACAATCACTTCACCACACGTGCACAAAGGACGCCTTGTTAGCACTGTGCCGAGCCGTGCCTGGCTCTCTTTCTTTATTATTCATTTCATCTCGTTCTCGTTCTCTCTCTCTCTCTCTCTCTCTCTCTCTCTCTCTCTCTCTCTCTCTCTCGCTCGCTTTAGACTTTAGACTCTTTCTTTTACTTAATGATTGTGCTGCCCGAGTGCTGGATATAAAGAATATCTAAGAACACTGAATAAAAAGACTTAAACAGAGCCTTTCTGTAGTTCTGAACTCTTATAAGTCTCACATCCATGCCCATGTTGACCTGAGCTGGCGACTGGAGGTCCTAAAATTAAAAAATATTACTTTCGAGAAGGCTTTGGCTCTCCTGCAAAATGATGTGCGTTACTTCATAATCACACGTTCTGATGTGTATTATTGCCTGTAAAAACGCCACAGATCTGATACTCAATGTCCGTCTGTATACCGGCAATAAAAAATTATAAATAGGGTTGGATATCTGTCAAAACATACCAGAGATCT